>NC_133622.1:28371599-28386599 GCF_048593235.1 Sminthopsis crassicaudata
ACATTTTTGAAGAATTTTATTTTATTTATAATATTATTTAATTTTACATTTATTATATTTTTCCCTAGTCTGAGAGACTTAGGTCCAGGTATTAGGGCAATGTTGAAAAAGGGACAATATGGGAAAGTTAGCTTCTTACTTGTGACCTTTTTCATTTCTTCTCCTTTTTTTCTTTTTCTTTTCTCTTCATTTTTATTGCTTCTAACATTAGGTTTACACAGGTTGGCTTGCTGGTGCTAAGTTGCCAATGGCAGCACTTCGGATGTTTCCCCAATTCAGTGGGACTGCTTACTCTCCCTGCACTGCACATCCGCCTAGGAGAAATGCAGACCACCCCTGCGGGTGTCAGCAGGGTATCTGGGTCCAAGAAACTGGGATCACGTGCACCTGGGTTGATCCTAGTGGCCTGACCTCTCAGAGAGGTCAGGTTCCCTCTTGGACTTGGCCCTGAGCCTGGAGTAACTACAGGGAAAACTCTAAAATCACATGTGTTACACTTTTTCGTGTTTCGGATGTTAAAAATGTGAGTGGCAGGTCCCTAAACCCTGGACATTTTACATGTAACATGATCTCTGAGAGTGGGACAGTCTTGATTTCATCCCACCAATGAAAGAACTCCCAAGTCTTTTGCTTTGTAGAAACAAATCATGAGCAAATCCAATAGACATAAAATGCCAAAACAATGTATTATATTTGTGATTCTCTCCCAGGTAGAGAAAGGACTTTGTTGAACTGCTAAATAGATATTTTACATTCTCTCTGACAAACCCGTCCTGGGCCACTCAGCAATTATCATGGAGGGTTGGCAAGGTCCAGATATCATTGTCTAAACAGGAGATAGCTTTATTTGGTCCTCTATGTATAGGATGATCTTGAATTTGCCAAATCTTAACCCCAAACGTAGTGACCAGAGCTGCAATACCAGCTTTTTATTATCATTGGTCATTGACCTGTGTTCAGAAAAGGCAAAGGAAAGGTCCAAGAAGGGAACTCAAGGCTCTAAAGACGCTGACTGTTTTAGCTGCAAGAAGCCAAGCTATTGTCCTGGAGCTTGGGAGGATGGTAGAAATCTCCTCCCCATCTCCTCCCTACCCTCCCAATGCCCGCTTCCTCTATTGGGAATCTGAGAGAAGGCTTGTGGAAAAGCAGGTAGGACTACAACTCTCATTTGTAAGCCACAGAAGGAAATGCTTCAGATAAGACTCGGTCCCTCCCCATTAACAAGCACTAAGCATGAGGAGATATCTCGATTGCAGGGGGATTTATCTGGAGTTCATCTCAGTTAGGCACTGGGCAGATTACTAGCTCCAGGGGAATACTGCTTTCTCACAAAAGCCACTCTGGTGTCTAAAGGTTTGAAGGGAACCCATGTGATTGAAAAGGTGTTCTCCTACTCACCACTGCCACCATTCTGCTCCTGGCTGAGTGTTTGACAGAATCAGCTGCTGGGAAAAATACTAACACTATAATTAGAGATGATTCACCCTTTTCCCTCCCTAGTGACAAAGATTGTTACCTGTCCCAGGCTAGGTGCTACCGATAATGGTCCCATGGTCTCCTACGTTATTATTGTTGGGATAAGTCTTAGTATTCTTTTTAAAATTTATTTTAATAGTTTTTATTTACCAGATATATGCAGGGATAATTTTACAACATTGACAATGGCCAAACCTTTTGTTCTAATTTTTCCCTCCTTTCCCCCCACCAGCAGGTTGACCAATACATGTTAAATATGTTTAAGTATAAATTAAATACAATATATGTATACGTGTCCAAATAGCTGTTTTGCTGTCCAAAAAGAATTGGACTTTGAAACAGTGTACAATTAGCCTGTGAAGGAAATCCAAAATGCAGGCAGACAAAATTAGAGGGATTGGGAATTCTATGTAGTGGTTCATAGTTAAGTCTTAGGATTCTTGTAAGCTACATCCCAAATAAACCAGCATGGGTTATAGTCAAATATGTAAACTGCAGTTTATTTATTCACTCAAGAGTGTGACACACTGTAGGTATCTGTGGCTGTCCGTTAAAAAGAAAGCCAAATCTTAAATTGTTACAAAGGAAAGTGTGTCATTGAGAGAAAGAACTGATAGTGTCTGAATGCAGACCAAAGCATATATTTTCACCTTATTCTTTTCATAATCTTTTCTTTTGGTCTGTTTCTTCTTTTACAGCATGGCTAATGGAAATTCATTTTTACAGGATCACATATATGCAACTACCATCCTAGGAAGGAAGGAGTGAAGAAAGGAAGGAAATTTGGAACTCGAAATTTTTTAAGAAATGAATGTTTAAAATTGTTTTTACATGTAATTGGAAAAACAAAATACTATATAAAAAGAAGAAAAGGAAAGTGTGTACTTTAGCAAATTTACAACAAATGAAAGAAAACAGTATCTTTTTATCAGCTAATTAGGATTTCTTAAGTCCCTGTTTTTTGCTTTATTGTCTAGAATAAAGAAAAGGAGAGAACCTCCTAGAAGTCTTAAAGTCCTATAAAGTTTCTTATGTAACTGTAGAATGATTTGGAGAAATGGAAAAACCAAAGGAGACGCCTGTCAAAGAGGGATAGTGAAGAAAGGGAAAGAAATATAATAATATGAGTGAAACAAGGTTGCCCACTATCACCATTACTATTCAATATAGTACTAGAAACGCTAGCCTCGGCAATAAGAGCCGAGAAAGAGATTCAAGGAATTAGAGTAGGAAATGAGGAAATCAAACTATCACTCTTTGCAGAAGACATGATGGTATACTTAGAGAACCCCAAAGACTCTGCTAAAAAGCTATTAGAAATAATTCAAAATTTCAGCAAAGTGGCAGGATACAAAATAAATCCACATAAATCCTCGGCATTTTTATATATCACTAACAAAATGCAACAGCAAGAGATACAAAGAGAAATTCCATTCCAAACAAATGTTGAGAGTATAAAATATTTGGGAATCCATCTACCAAAGAAAAGTCAGGAATTATATGAGAAAAATTACAAAACACTTGCCACAAAAATAAAATCAGATTTAAATAATTGGAAAGACATTCAGTGCTCTTGGATAGGCCGAGCGAATATAATAAAGATGACAATACTCCCCAAACTAATCTATTTATTTAGTGCTATACCAATCAGACTCCCAAGAAACTATTTCAATGACCTAGAAAAAAATAACAACAAAATTCATATGGAAGAATAAAAGATCGAGAATTGCAAGGGAACTAATGAAAAAAAAAAAAAACTCAGAGGAAGGTGGTCTAAGTGTACCTGATCTAAAGCTATATTATATAGCAGCAGTCACCAAAACCATTTGGTACTGGCTAAGAAATAGACCGGTAGATCAGTGGAACAGATTAGATACAAAGGACAAAAAAGGGTACATCTATAGCAATCTAATCTTTGACAAACCCAAAGATACCAACATTAGGGACAAAAATTCACTATTCGGAAAAAAACTGTTGGGAAAACTGGAAATTAATATGGCAGAAATTAGATATGGATCCACACTTAACACCATATACCAAGATAAGATCAAAATGGGTCCATGATTTAGGCATAAAGAATGAGATCATAAATAGATTAGAGGAACAGAGAATAGTCTACCTATCAGACCTGTGGAGGAGGAAGGAATTTATGAGCAGAGGAGAACTAGAGATCATTATTGATCACAAAATAGAAGATTTTGATTACATCAAACTAAAAAGTTTCTATACAAACAGTACTAATGCAAACAAGATTAGAAGGGAAGTGACAAATTGGGAAAATATTTTTAAAAGCAAAGGTTCTGACAAAGGTCTCATTTCCAAAATATATAGAGAACTGACCCTAATTTATAGGAAACCAAACCATTCTCCAATTGATAAATGGTCAAAGGATATGAACAGACAATTCTCAGAGGAAGAAATTGAAACTATATCCACTCACATGAAAGAGTGTTCCAAATCACTACTGATCAGAGAAATGCAAATTAAGACCACTCTGAGATACCACTACACACCTGTCAGATTGGCTAAGATGATAGGAACAAATAATGATGAATGTTGGAGGGGATGTGGGAAAACTGGGACACTGATACAGTGTTGGTGGAGTTGTGAAAGAATCCAGCCATTCTGGAGAGCAATTTGGAACTATGCCCAAAAAGTTATCAAACTGTGCATACCCTTTGACCCAGCAGCGCTACTACTGGGATTATATCCCAAAGAAATACTAAAGAGCGGAAAGAGACCTATATGTGCCAAAATGTTTGTGGCAGCTCTTTTTGTTGTAGCTAGAAACTGGAAGTTGAATCGTTGTCCATCAACTGGAGAATGGTTGGGTAAATTATGGTATATGAAGGTTATGGAATATTATTGCTCTGTAAGAAATGACCAGCAGGAGGAATACAGAGAGGCCTGGAGAGACTTACATCAACTGATGCTGAGTGAAATGAGCAGAACCAGAAGATCACTGTACACTTCAACAACAACACTGTATGAGGATGGATTCTGATGGAAGTGGAAATCTTCAACATAAAGAAGAGCCAACTCACTTCCAGTTGATCAATGATGGACAGAAACAACTACACCCAGAGAAGGAACACTGGGAAGCGAATGAAAATTGTTAGCACTAATATCTGTCTGCCCAGGTTACTTATACCTTAGGAATCTAATACTTAATGTGCAACAAGAAAATGGGATTTACACACATATATTGTATCTAGGTTATACTGTAACACATGTAAAATGTATGGGATTGCCTGTCATTGGGGGGAGGGAGTAGAGGGAGGGGGGGTAATTTGGAAAAATGAATACAAGGGATAATATTATTAAAAATATATAGTAATAAAAAATAAAAAAAGAAATATAATAATATAATAACAGCAAATATAGACTAAAATGGAGCTAGTTATAGTCTCTTTCAACGTTATGCTAGTAATCCTCAGAACACTTCTTTTTCTTTATTTTTTTGTCATGCAAGACTGATGCTTTCATTCTTCCTTTTGCTTTTCCTTTCTCTTTACTTTGCATTTAATAGTATTTTTTCAATTATATGTAAAAGTAGTTTTCAACATTCATCTTTGTAAAACTTTGAGTTTCAAATTTTTCTTACTCCCCCTCCCAAAGACAGCAAGCAGTCTGATATGGGTTCTACACATATAAACATGTTGAACATATTTCCACTTTATTCATGTCCTGAAAAAAAGAATCTTAACCAAAAAAAGGGAAAATCATGAGAAAAACAAAAACAAAAAAAGGTAAAAATAGTATACTTATATTTACATTCAGACGCTATATTTCTTTCTCTAGATGGAGATAGCATCTTCCATCATGTGTCTCTTGGAATTGTCTGGGATCATTATATTGCTGAGAAGAGTGGAGTATCATATATAGTTGATCATTGACAATGTTGCTATTACTGTATACAATGTTCTCTTGGTCCTGCTCACTTCACTCAATATCAGTTCATGTAAGTCTTTCCAGGTTTTTCTGAAATCTTCCTCATCATCATTTCTTATAGCTCAACACTATTTCATTACATTCATATACCACAATTTGTTCAGCCAATGGATCGGCATTCCCTCAATTTCCAATTCTCTACTGCCACAAAAAGAGCTGCTATAAATCTTTTTTCTCATACAGATCCTTTTCCCCTTTTTATGATCTCTTTAAAATATAGACCTAGTAGGGGTATTGCTGAATCAAAGGGTATGTGGAGTTTGATAGTGCTTTGGACATAGATCCAATTGCTCTCCAGAATAGTTGAATCAGTTCACAACTCCACCAACAATGCATTAGTTTCCAATTTTCCCACATCTTCCCTGGTGACATTTCTGAGGGAAAACTAATAGGACTGAGTGATTCATCAAATCAAAGAAAAAAGGAGAGTTAAAAATAACTATGAAAGAATGGCTGACAACAGAGAAGCTGAGTAGGGATGAAGGGGGAAGGGAGAATATTCTGTGGGAGAAGGGAGAACATCAGCTTGAAAACTCTTCTGTTCCCCTGCCAGACCTATCTAAAGAATATGAAACTCCACAATAATCTGATAATAGATGAGATAATCATGAGAGAGACCAGGATAGTTAAATAGTGGTATATCTCTGTAAAGGGAAAGAAGGAGGTATGACCAAAATCAAAGCAAAAGTGAGGATTTTTTTTTTTTTTGCTACGTTCTGATAAGCTCAAGATTTCTTTGATTATAATGAATAAAGGGGGTTTTTTTGTCTTTATTTTTAAAACTGCCCAAGGCCCTAACCCTAATTTAATATTACTATAGATGGAAGAGTTAAAAAAAATAGAGGGTAGAAAGGCTATAACAGTGGGGTAACTCTAAAAGGAAATCTCACCAATACAAAATATCTAATCCAATGCCCTTTGCTTGTCTCTTGTATATGCAATTCAATTTATGCTGTGTAAATTCACAATAACTGCACATTATAATTTGTTTACATTATGATGGGCTGAAGCAAACATGTGGTCTTCCTTCCCTCCCAAAGACAGCAAGCAATCTGATATATGGGGGCACATTCCCTCTCTTCCTTATCACTACATATCTATTAGCTAGCATTTATACAGTGCTGTAAGGTTTATAAAGCACTATTTGTGTTATCTCATTTGATCTTCACAACAACCTTCTAAGAGAGATGTTTTATCCATTTTGTAGATGAGAAAACTAAAGTCTATCATATGTGTGTGTGTGTGTGTGTGTGTGTGTGTGTGTGTGTGTGTGTGTGTGCATGCACAGAGATACGTATAGGTGCATGCATTCCTATATACACTTAGGCATATTTAGCATATGGGTTGTTCCATAGAGGATAGAAAGGCTATAACAGTGGGGCAACTCTAAAAGGAAATCTCACTGATACATGTGGAGCAACTTCAGGAATATCAAGAAAAACTTCTTTTCCAGGAAAATAGTCTTGCTCCAGCTTGTTCATGTCTAAGATCCCTGTCTGAGCCATAAGGTTCTTAAAATGGAAATACAAATTGTGCCAAAATGTTTGTGGCAGCTCTTTTTGTTGTAGCTAGAAACTGGAAGATGAATGGATGTCCATCAATTGGAGAATGGTTGGGTAAATTATGGTATATGAAGGTTATGGAATATTATTGCTCTGTAAGAAATGACCAGCAGGAGGAATACAGAGAGGCCTGGAGAGACTTAAATCAACTGATGCTGAGTGAAATGAGCAGAACCAGAAGATCACTGTACACTTCAACAACAATACTGTATGAGGATGTATTCTGATGGAAGTGGAAATCTTCAACATAAAGAAGATCCAACTCACTTCCAGTTGATCAATGATGGACAGAAACAACTACACCCAGAGAAGGAACACTGGGAAGTGAATGTAAATTGTTAGCATTACTGTCTATCTACCCAGGTTACTTATACCTTCGGAAGCTAATAATTAATGTGCAACAAGAAAATGGTATTTACACACATATATTGTATCTAGGTTATATTGTAACACATGTAAAATGTATGGGATTACCTGTCATCGGGGGGAGGGAGTGGACGGAGGTAGGTGATAATTTGGAAAAATGAATAAAAAAAATGGAAATACAAATTTAGATAATATATATATAATATACTATATAACTATATAAACAATAATATATATTTTTATATATTTTAAGATGATATAATATGTATTATATATAATATAATAGATGCTATAATGAATAAAAATTTATTTTTATATCATATGTTTACCTTTTCAAAGTCTTTGTATCTATCATATTTTCACAATGACCTTTTGAAGTAACTAAGACATCGTCACTGGATATAACTGGTCAAGTGATATAATCTTCATTTGATATATGTGGAAAGTGAGGTACATTGAGAATAAATGACAGCTTGTAACTATGGCTAACTAGTGGCTAAGCTAGCAACTCCTGGTGGAAGTAAGTATGTGTGTATATATGCATATATGTGTGTGTGTGTGTGTGTGTGTGTATTTAATATGTTAAGAAACTTGTCCAGGATCACAATGTGTGCCAGAGGAAGCCCTGGAACCCAGGACCATCCTGTCATACAGTCTGGCTTTCTATTTATAATCCTGTGTTGACTCTTGATAAAGATAAATTTTGTGGATGATCTGAACTATGACCAAAAGCAGAAACAGGCTGAACCAGCTGATATTCAGTTATGTGGGCCATGTACTTTGTATTTATTAACATTATCAGCATACAGATAAACTTTACTGACTCACTATTTGCTCACCATTTCACCAACCTGGAGAACCGGACTAGGCTGGTATTTTCAAGTGGTTGAGTTTTTTTTTTTTTTTTTAACTCTAAGATATCAATTGTCAGTTAAAATGAACTGCCTTCCTTTTCTTTTAAGGAGCAAGAAATTACAGAAGAAGGGACTGATGGGCATTATCTGCATCATTTTGGATTTAGTTTGTCCAGGTGAAATTACAGAAGAAGGGAATGATGGGCATTATCTGCATCATTTTGGATTTAGTTTGTCCAGGTGTTTGAGCACTATAGTAAAAACCAAATTTATCAATAAATAAAAAGAAATGTCAGATGCTTCGTTCATTCAAGAAATAGATGTGCATGTGTTACCCTGGAAATGGTTATTTATTAACAGGTACATCTATTAATGCAGGGGTTCTTATATTTATATACGTAATTTTTATTTTCCTTCTTTCAAATAAAGATTGTTTATTCTAGAAAGCTATGGTCTTAATAGGGCTTATATGTTGCTAGGTCTTAGTCTATATCCAAAAAATGCTCAATAAGGAACGCATGTATGCATATATATGTATACATATATAATATACACATATATACATATACATATATAATATATGTGCATGCATACACACACATATATACATATAGATAGATAGACTTTAGTTTTCTCATCTACAAAATAAATAAAACATCTCTCTCAGAAGGTTGTTGTGAAGATCAAATGAGATAACACGAATAGCGCTTTATAAACCTTAAAGCACTATATAAATGCTAGCTAATATATATGTAGTGATAAGGAAGGCAGGGAGTGTGCCCCTACTTGAGCCCGTCTGAGTATACCTGGTGTTGTCTGACTCAAAGGGGAGCAGAAGAGACTCTAGCTTCCTTTTCCAAGGGAGACTTTCATTCCTGCCAGAAGGGAAAGAGGCAGTTTGAATCTAGAGGTCACTATGCTGGTCTCCTCAAAGAAGGGGGGGTTCTAAACTAAAATTATGTCTACTGCTCCTTTAAATATTGTTAGTCTAGAGTCCAACTTCTTAAATGTGGCACATGACCCAATAGGGGGTCACATAACTGAATGTGAGGGTCACATTAATTAACAGCAAATATTTGATTTGTATATCTATTTTATCCCAAGATCTGGGATCACATAAAAGTTTCTCAGGCAAAAAGGAGTTGTGATTATATGGTGATTGCGCCAGCACTCTAGACATCTTAGAATCAGCCAGAGTCAGGATAAGTAAAAATCTTTATTCTAGATTGTTATAGGTAGAAGTAAAGAGAGTGGATGTAAAGGATCTCTGCAAGCTCACCTTCCCATCTCTCTTGCAGAAGTGACCCTGGCTAGTCTCCCTGCACCTCCTAGTCCCTCCCACAATTTTCTGTATACACCAAACGATTGGGCCAGCACAGGATAGTGGGAAGGGCCATTTTCCAAGCATATGCTAATAAAGTATTGTCCAATCGGTAATTAGCCTCAAGTCCTTGATTGTTCAACCCCAGTGCATTAACTCAAGAGTTTCAGTCCTTTACATCTCCCGCTTTCTTTTGTTTAGAACACAGGTCACGCCTCCCCTGACATCTCAGGAAGGGACAGGAAAAGCACCAAAGGGAAGTGGAGATTGCTACTGGGTTTCTGGGCTGAAGGGTCTTATTAGAGACCGGTATGCACAAACCCACCATCATGGAAGGTATTACACAAGCACATAGCAATTACACAGAGGCTATTAGTGATGACATTCCCACAGTCAGTGCAGGCTCGATGAGGTGTAACAAACATGACTTGTACATACAAGTGGTGATATAACAAACAATATAAATCAACATGGTCTTGTAAAAGATTTCCAGAACACCTAGAAGGAGAATATGTAAACAACAGTCACACATACACCTTCTTCAGCAGCCAAGAGATTGTCCAAAACCAATCTATTGTCCATTGCTTCTCGTGTCAGAGAATCCATTGATTACTGAGGGTTTTGAAGTCCTACAATAGTCTTATCATGTCTCAGAGAATCCATTGATTCCTGAGGGTTTTCAAGAACTACAATAGTCTTATCATTTCTCAGAAAATCCAATGATTCCTGAGAGTTTTCAAGTCTAACAATTTTTGATGTCCATGAGTCAAATGCCATAACTGCCAGGCTCTTTCAGTGGTGGGCACAGTCAGCAATGAAATCACCTGATGTTTCTTGGGTCTTCTCCTTCGTTTCAAGGGTCTGCTCCATCTCTCTCTGATGGACAAGGAAAATATGGCTCATTGGCACCCATCTGATTCCTTCTCCATCTGTGGAGATACAAGCAAACCCTCTCCCCCAAGCAGTTAACCTATCTGGTCCCCTCTATTCACCATTTTCTGGGTCTGGCAATTATCCAAGGACAGTGCAGCTGCTCACACTGGACACTGTCCTTCTGGTGGGTTAATAAAACCTGTCTGTCGGAGCCGGTGCATCTTTGTCAAAAATCAAGAAGTTAATAGTATAAAGAGCTAGGTTTAGAAGTTCTCTAGAGTTACCTGTGGCTCCCCCTTTCTTTTGTTTTTGGAGGAGCATCTTAATGAATCTGTTTTTCCTCTCTATTACTGCCTGTCCTTGAAGATTAAAAGGTAGTGTGTAAAATCTTATACTGTGCACAAAAGTGTGCAAAATGTAGAAGTATATGCAGGTCCATTGTCTGTTTTTATTGCTTGTGGCACACCCATAATTGCAAATGCTTGTATAAGGAATTCAGTGACCACTCAGGCTGTCTCTTTTGCTGCTGGTATTGCAAAAGTGAATCCTGAAAAGGTGTCTACCACAATGTGGATAAAAGATAGACGACCAAAATATTTATAATGGGTCACATCCATTTGCCAAATTTCATTAGGTCTCAAACCATGAGGGTTCTTCCCTGGAAGGAGTGTAGGAGCATGGAAAGGAAGGCAAGCTGTACAGGCTTTTACTATGCTCCTAGCTTCCTTGCTTGTTATTCCAAATTGTAAATGTAAAGCTCAAGCAGCCTGATGATATTTAGAATGAGATTCTTGGGCTTCTTGAAATAAAGGAGTATTGGCCAACATGTTAGAAGGCTATCTGCCTTTGAATTTCCATCAAAAATGGGACCTGGAAGTCCACTATGAGAGTGGATATGCAAGATATAAATCTTACCTGGATGCTTTCTCACTTGCTCTTGAAGTTCCTTAAAGAGCTGATATATCTCAGAGGCTACACATTTTATTTGGGCTGTGGAAATTCTTTGTACCACACCTACTGAATAGGCCAAATTAGATATTATATTTATGTCTCCCGGGTAATAAGTAAGAGCTAGAATGATTGCATACAATTCATTCTGCTGAGTGGACTGAAAAGGAGTTCTGACTACACTCTTTATAGTTAAGTCATGAGAGTATACAGCACAAATACTATGTTTGGGTGCATCTGTAAAGATAGTTGGTCCTTTTCTCACCCAGAGATAGGACTTGATTCTCTAGGTCCTGCCCTTCACCTTATCTCTAATCTGCTGGCATCCTATGGACTTGGCAAGTGGTGACTAACTAAAATACTCATTTTGTGGGTCTAACTACAGTTCCAAAGGATCCAATTTCATATCCTAAAACATGGTAGTAGCTCTTTAGCTAAAGATTTCTTTTTGCATTAAAAGCATGGCATAAGAGTTGGTGTAATGGTGACATTTTGTTCAAAGGAGACCATTTTAACTGCACTTGATTGTATATTTGGGAAACTTGAGCCTAGAAAAAGACTGGTAAAGTGAGAGAATTGATATTAGATTTCCTAAGAAGGAGTCACACACTTTGGTGGCAGAGACTGGCCTCTGGCCGACATTCAGGAATACTTGGGGTTGGCCTACCCTGGGGTTGCAAGCAGCATTTTTCTTTTCATCCTTAACAAAGCCAGAACTGTCAGCTTCTTGAACACTCCCAGATTGAGCACTGTGAGCTGTCACTCCCACATTTGTGCCCCAAAAAAGTATATCTTCATCTCAGCAGGTGATAGCCACCATTCAATAAGGGAGAAGGGGTCAAGACTCCTCTCCCCACTCTTGTTGGCCAGATGGCCCCAAGCATTAGGCTTGGGGTTTTGATATGGGATTCAATCCAATGGGCCAAGAATCCAGGCCATCAGGGATGCCCTGAGAATCAAAGGTCCAAAATTCCAACTCGGTAGATGCTTGGGCTTTAACTTGCTGGGGATAATGTTGTTAGGAACTGAGTTAAATAGTGTACCTGCTAGGCCCTCTACTCCGGAGCTACAGAGGTGGCCAGGGGAGGGATTAAACTCCTAAAGGGTTTGAAAGATAATGTTCATTTGCTGGTTCCTACACTCCCTTTGAAATCAACAATCCTTTGTCAAAATTAATGTGTATGTGATTGTTTAAAAAGAGGCCTGGTCTTTGGCTTCCTAAAAAGAAGGAAAATTTGGGGTTTTTACAGGATAGGGCTGAAGCCCTGTAGGAACTGAGTTAAATAGGGAGTCTAATGTGGGCTTCCTCACCTCAGGACATTGGAATAGGGGTGGGATTTAGGCCTCTAAAGTATTTAGAAAATAATGTGCTTGTTCCTGCTCATCCTTTGCAGTCAATAGTCCTTTGTAAAAAACTAATCTGCTGTTAAATGGTTAGGAAGACGTGAAGTAAAAGTCTTTGGCCTCTTAAAAAAGATGGGGCTCTATTTAGGGAGGGCTGGAGTCAAAGCAAGACAATAGAGCTTTCTTCAAGCTCCTAGGTGTTCCTGGGAATCACCGAGGAAGGAGGGAGGTGAGTAAAACATAAAGGAGTGGGGAGCAGAGAAGCTCAAATTACAAAGATAGAGGCCTCTCTGCTTTGGGAAAAATCTGAAAATTCCTTCTACAGTGAAGTGATATCCCAGATCCAATCCTGTTTCCCATCACGCAGAAACATGTCTTAGAAGTTTCTCAGTGGAAAAGTTCTCTTTAGTTCTCTAGAAACTGCAGGCTTTGACTAAGATTCAGTTCATTTTCCTTTTTTCTAAGCCTTTAAAGAGGAGTGAGTTCACTGGAGCCCTCAACAGCTGTTCTCAGATCTCAGAAACCTCATATTTTGCACTTCTTTATTCTGCCTTCTTTTCAGTCTTCCTCCCTCTCTCTCTCTCCTTCCTTCCTTCCTTCCTTCCTTCCTTCCTTCCTTCCTTCCTTCCTTCCTTCCTTCCTTCCTTCCTTCCTTCCTTCCTTCCTTCCTTCCTTCCTTCCTTCCTCCCCCCCCCCCCCTCTCTCTCTCTCTCTCTCTCTCTCTCTCTCTCTCTCTCTCTCTCTCTCTCTCTCTCTCTCTCTCTCTCTCTCTCTTTCCCCACACACACACACACACACACACACACACAACTCCCCAGCTCATGTGTAAAACCACATTCACTGTGGTGCCCTAAACCTCTGTAGATCCTAAATTGAAATCCTGGTAACTGTCACTTAGGATCGGAATTCCTTTAGCTCCTTCACCTTTCTCATGCGAGCATTGGTCTAAATGATCCCCAGGATACTTTCCAGCTCTGAGTTGATGCCCTAGGGTCTTCTCCCTTCATTATGTTCATCTTCCTGTTATAGCCAAGCTCTCTCTTCTATTCCCTCTGCCTCCAGATCCCCCCCTCAAAGGAATCTGTGTGTCAGCCAATTCGGACTTCCTCCCCTTTCCTCAGCCCAGCTAATGCTGCTTTTCTGCCAAGATCCTTTGGTTCCTGTCATTTCCATCACCCCTTGAAATGGTATTTTTCTTTGACATTGCTTCCTCCATCTCTAACACCTTCCCTCTGCGCCTCGCTTGGAGGTGTGAAGTTATAGTTGCCTGTTTCCTCAAAATCACAGCTACTGCCAGTCAATCTATTTTTTATTTTATTTTTTTTTGCTGATTCATTTTTCTTTATCACAAAAAAGGGGTCAAGAATGGGGCAGAAGGAAAGCAGTGGTTTCAGTGTAATAACAACAGGCACCTACAAAATGACCTCTTTGAAAAACATCGCCTATCCCCTTACATTTTCCTCATTTCCCCCATGCCCCCAGGACTGTCTGGAACCCCCAAGAGGTTGGAGAAAGCTCTAATATATTCCACTCCCTCAGTATGTCCCCATCTTGTTTTAGGAATCCAAAGGGGCTTACATCCTAATAAGTGAATCCATCAAGTAATCTGATATAAATAAAGGAGGGTGGAAAGTGAGAGGGATGAGAAAGATAAGGAAAATGGTCATTGCTGAGCTAAGCTAAGTATTTGAAAAGCAGGGATAAGGAGAGTATGTATCCTGGAGGTCAGTTAGTATGTAAGTAGGGAGTTTGGGGGGCTTTCCGTCTCTCCCAGAGGTCAGAGACTATAATCACAAAGGGGTTTAGGGCATTGGGGAGGGGAGCTGTGACTTGACAAGAATGGCCTTGCCAGTATGTGCCAAAGGGAGGGTTCTTGCACTCATATCTTCTTGGTCGTTTTATTTATTTGTATTTATTTATTCATTTATGCACTATGCCATGCTATCTGCCAATATCCTCAAGAACCCCAGTAATAGTAATCCCCATAAATAGGCAGCATGGCAGAGTGTATTGAGAGAGTTGATCTTGAAGCCAGGCTCTTCCCAGTCCAACCTACCTGAGATCAATTGTGTAAGCCTGGCCAGATCACTGCTCACCCTGATGAGGGTTGTGGTCCCTTTAAGACTCGTCCTTTCATCCAACTCACTTCCAGCTGATCAATGATGGACAGAAATAACTACACCCAGAGATGGAACTCTGGGAAGTGAATGTAAACTGTTAGCACTGCTGTCTATCTACCCAGGTTACTTATACCTTCGGAAGCTAATAATTAATGTGCAACAAGAAAAAGGTATTTACACACATA